>NC_068386.1:1148193-1190693 GCF_023724105.1 Carassius gibelio | reverse complement strand
CACATATGATTATGGTGATTCTGAGTGGTTATGGAGATGCACGGTACTGACACCTCTATACTGTCCATTCTGACTTATTGGATTATAGTAAAGTAAAGGTATTAAACATCAGTTGTTACCTAAGTTAATGTTAGTAACTTTTTATTTTTTACATTACATGCATGTACATTCCAGTATGTCAGGATGTGTGTATGTTTACACCTGTTTCATGAGGACCATCATAAGAACATAGTCTTAACATGGTCTTGATGTCACATTGTGTGTGTTTACACCTGTGTTACGGGGACCCTGTTTTATGAGGACCATCATAAGAACATAGTCTTGTGGTTGTGTGTATGTGTTTACACCTGTGTTACAAGGACCATCATAAGAACATAGTCTTAACATGGTCTTGATGTCACATTGTGTGTGTGTGTTTACACCTGTGTTACGAGGACCCTGTTTTATGAGGACCGTCATAAGAACATAGTCTTGACATGGTCTTGATGTCACATTGTGTGTGTGTGTTTACACCTGTGTTACGAGGACCCTGTTTTATGAGGACCATCATAAGAACATAGTCTTGTGTGTGTGTTTACACCTGTGTTACGAGGACCCTGTTTTATGAGGACCATCATAAGAACTTGGTCTTGACTTTACTGAAGAGTCCCAGTCAAGTCAAGACTTTTTTCTAAGAGAGAATGTAATCTGTTCCATTCTTTTAAGGACAAACACAATTATTTCAAGAACTTCTTGGATACCTTTATAGCTGCTGTGCCTTGTTCAGAGTTCTTTAGGTTCTTTAGACACTGATTCTACTCAGTTATCATTTAAAAATATGTGGTGATGAAATAAAACTGACTTTATACCAACTCCTATTTCAAGATACTTAATCTAAAGATAACAATTAGACATTTTCAATATCATATGGCCACAATGGGATGTGAATGATCCATATTTAGCCTAATATTCCACATCCACGCAGCCCAATGTCATGGTGATAACTAGGGTCTTCAAATACCAGGCTTTTGTCAAACAAACGACACACTGAGATTCTTCAGTCAAACATCAAGACCATGTTCTTATGATGGTCCTCATAAAACGGGGTCCTCATAACACGGGTCTAAACACACACACAATGTGACATCAAGACTATGTCAAGACTATGTTCTTATGACGGTCCTCATAAAACAGGGTCCTTGTAACACCGGTGTAAACACACACACACACCACCTGAAATACTGGAATATATATATATATATATATATATATATATATATATATATATATATATATATATATATATATATGCATGTAAGGTAATACATACAAAATCATGAACATTAACTTGGGTAACACTTGAAAATTGAAATATTGATCTGAAATATTGTAAGCTTACTTTTAAATCACATTGATAAAATATAAGCAAGATTATAAAATTTGTTTTATATCAGTATTTTATGTGCTCATTTATTGTCACAGATGACTAATTTGATGTTCTTTTCTAGACTCTTAGTGTGGTTGAACCGTCCACTCTTGAAGTCAACACTCTGTCCCAGTCAGAAGACACAGACGTAGAGAAGGTACTTTTTTTAAAATCATTTTTAATTTTATATCTGTTTTAAATTAGAATTTCATCCACACATTTATTGTTTCAATCAATGTCACAGATGACTAATTTGATGTTCTTTTCTAGACTCTTAGTGTGGTTGAACCGTCCACTCTTGAAGTCAACACACTGTCCCAGTCAGAAGACACGGACGTAGAGAAGGTACTGCAATTGATTGAGTGATTTTATTTTATTGTTATTTTATCGTTTTAATTTATTATTTTATTATATTTTTTGTGGCATCATACCTGATTTATTTACAGTTGTGTTCAAAATTATTCAACCCCCTTGACTTGCAAGACAATTTGCTGTGGAGGATAACATTTTATGAAATCAATTTAACGAAGGCATCAGTAAAGTATTAGAGAAAGTTTGTTAATACACTTTTGAGTGATTCTGAGAATGGAAAATTGATGAATCATGATAAAATTCGAATTGGCTCTAAACATTCATGTTCAAAATTATTCAACCCCCTTTGTGCAGAATCTTTTATTCTTTAAAATCACCAATAAACGCTGTCTGTAAGTGTTTAGAAGCTTCTGTCACCTCTCTACTACAGTTTTGGCCCATTCCACACCTGAAAAAGCTTTCAGATCACTGATAATCTTTGGTTTTCACATTGCCACTGCTTTCTTCAAATTCAACCAGATATTCACAATGAGAATTAAGCCTGGAGACTGAACAGACCACTCAAGAACCTTCTATAACGGATCACTGAATCAAGTTGAAGTAGATTTGGATGTGTACTCTGGGATGACTGTCCTGCAGGGAAGTCCATTGATCATCAGCTTCAGTCTTTGCACCAAAGGCATCACAATTATTGTCAAAATGGCCTGACACTTTAAAGAATCCATGATGTTCTTCATACAGTCATGATTTCCACTTCCTTCTGCAGTAAAGAAACCCCATAACAGGACTGATCCACCTCCAAGTTTGACGATGGAGATGGTGTTCTTCTGCTTATGAGCTTTGCCTTTTTTGCAGCAGACATACCGCTGATCCATGGGTCCAAAAAGTTCCAGTTTGTTCACATCACTCCATATAACATTCCTCCAGAGCTCCACAGGTCTACACAAATGAACTTTAGTTAGTTCAAGTCTGCCTTTTGTTCTTCTTGATCAAGAGTGGTATTCATCAAGATGTCTCAATATAAAGGCCATACTTGTCTAGTGTTCTTCTACACACTGCTTTGAAATGGGTTTCCTCCATTCATTGGGTCATCTTGCAAGTATTTGGCTGTACATTGCAGATTTTTCTCAGTTGCTCTGATTAAACATTTTATGATATTGTGCTTTTTCTTCCACAACCTCAAAGGTTTTCTGGTAAAACACACTTTAAGCTAAGAAATAAGGCTGAGAGCTGTGTCTCTAGGAACTTTCAATGTCTTGGAAATCTTCATATAGCCTTAGCCTTTCTAAAGTAATACAATATTTCTTCTCTTTTGCTTTTGTGAGATCTCTTTTGATATATTTGCTACTTAACTTCAACACATGCATGGGTTAACTGTATGTGTAACGGCTCAAGCTAATTCTGTTTTTAATAGAGTTTCTAAAAGCTGAATTGTGTTTTGAGACTGTTACATTCCCCACCATGCAAATAAGTGATTTAAAAACAGCAATGTTGAATAGGGGTTGAATAATTATGACATAGCAGTATTATTAAAAAAATCTTATAACTCAAATGTATTACATTATATATTGACAATATCACTTTTAATATTCCAGTGAACTGTTATAGATGCAAGTTTTATTATATCCTGGATCTTCAGAAAAGCTTGTATTTGTAAAGTACTGCAGTCTCTAGGTGGTTGAATAATTTTGAACACAACTGTATTTATTTATTTTGCTTTGGTAACTCATTTATAACATAATTATTTTATTTTAATTTAATTTTTTGATTTCATGTTTTCAGCTGAAAGTTGTCAGTGATCAGTCAGTGTTGGACTCCAGTATCTGTGCAGCCTCTGAAGGACTGGAAAAGGTAATTCATTATCAATTTGTACAGTCCCTGAATCCTTTGTCTGCAGTAGAATGTTTATTTATTTTTTATTTCTGTTTCCTTAATTTCAGGTGACTCTGAAGAAGGACCAGTTACTATTGGATGATCAGGACTGTGTTGAGAAGGTAATTAAATGTGCATTGCATATTTTATGAAATGTTAGATTGATGTTGCAAGAAATCATCTCTACATAAGTCTTGCTTTTTTTCATTGT
Organism: Carassius gibelio; assembly: GCF_023724105.1. Taxonomy (NCBI): domain Eukaryota; kingdom Metazoa; phylum Chordata; class Actinopteri; order Cypriniformes; family Cyprinidae; genus Carassius; species Carassius gibelio. The sequence goes on along the minus strand of NC_068386.1, from coordinate 1,186,893 downwards.
TTTCAGATGTCACCTGTCAAAGAGCATGTGTTGAATGAGGAGCAGAGCTTTTGTGCCCCAGTTGAAGGAGTTAAGGAGGTATTCACATGTTTCGGATGAACTGTTATTTCAGTGCAACAGTGATTGCTCTGAAGTCCATGCCTGCATGAACTGTACACTTTGCTGTTACTAAATGCATGTATTTAGTGACCTGTTTTCACTTTCAGTAATATTAGTCGATGTCTGAATCAGGGGTGTCCAGACTCGGTCCTGGAGGGCCAGTGTCCTGCAGAGTTTACACCGGCCCTCCAGGACCGCTCTAAATGTAGATTTGTAGTAATATATTGACCAGTACCTTTTAAGGTCTGTAACGTAAATGTTTTTAATGATTGTAAGTGATCTTATTAACTAAATGACCACAATTTCCCTGTCATTAAAAATACATTAAATGATTATTGAAAGACAATGCAGCTCGTAATGTAGTATCACATGTATGTTTTAGAATCTTTCTTTGTTGCTGTAATTTAACACTCACTGATGTTTTTTTCTTCACAGGTCTGCAGACATGTTGTGGTCACTTCAGCAATATCAAGCATGGATAAATGTGCTGAATGTGTGGGACCTGTTGCAGCTCTCAAGTGGATTGGCCTGAGATGTAAATGTTAGTATGGTGATTTGTACTCTATACATCATGACATTTCTATTTTTATCATTTTAGTATCACTAATCAACGTTATGAAGTCAGTTCAAAATGGTATAACTGTTGAGTTTGGCAGTAGGAGAGAAGGAGATTTCAGACCATTGCTAATGCACAGATATGTAATACCATTAATAATAATAGGAGTGTTACATTGTTTTCACCTTACTCTACGTTTAGGCATAGAATCTCGTGTTAGCTGTTGAACGTGTCCTGACATGTGACATTTCTTTTATAGTGTGCTCCAGTTTTTGGCATAAGTCCTGCTATCTGAAGCTTCATGAATGGGATGGAAGACGGTCATCGTGTGTAAGAAAATATTTGATTTGATACATTTGTTCCATATTTTTGAGTTATCGGTGCTGTAAGTTAATCATAAATATTTTGACAATAGGAATTAAGTTCAGAGGAAGATGAGCTGTCAGATGAGGAGTACATACCTCAGTCAGAGTCAGACCATCAGTCAGACAGTTCAGATGAGTTGACAACAAGACCAGCACATTACGACCAAGCTAAACTCTTAGATATACAGGAAGCTGCGTCATCTAAGTTTAGTGAACATCTGAGATCAGATGTAACTACCCTGAATGTGTCTAAGGGCAAAGGAAAAGGAGTCCTGAAGGTCATGGAAGCAGCAAGTGTGTATGATGAGTCTGATTTAATGTGTCATGAGGAGCAGTTTACTGATTTTGAGACAGACAGTGAATCAGACTTTCCCAGAAAGCAAGGCTCAGTGGTATGCAGGTCAACAGATGTGCTTATGTCATCACCTCAATCACACAATAGTAAGCTTTTGAATTCAAAAAGCACAGTAACATTGAGAGAAGAGAGGGAACGCAGCATGGCTGGAGGTGATCATTGTGTGCAGTCACCAAAAATCTCCTGTTCAGCAAATAGGAAGAATTATTGTTACATCTGTGGGAAACCTCAGTCCAAGTTAGCGCGCCATTTGAAAACTCATATGGCTGAAGTTGAAGTTGTTCAGGCTTTGTCACTCCCAGTTCACTCAAAAGAACGTAAAGCAATGCTGCAAAAGCTCAGGAACAAGGGCAACTTTCAGCATAACACTGACGTTTTACAGTCTGGAGAGGGGGCTCTTAAAATAAAACGAGCACCAAAAAGAAAGTGTGATTCAAAGCAGTTTTTGCATTGCATGTACTGCAAAGGGTTGTTTGTACGGAGAGATCTGTGGCGTCATTTAAAAAGATGTCCCTCAAAACCAGCAGCTGACAGTGAAGAGCAAGGGAGGAGGAGAGTCTTGGGCCTGGCATCTATGGCAGAGTCTTCATTCAGTCAGCACATATCACAAGGAGTTTGGAAACTCTTAGGTGTGATGAAGCAGGATGACATTTCCGCTGTGGTCAAAAATGACCTGAGTATTCTTCAGCTTGCACAAGCGTTTTTTAACAAACATGGTCATGACCCTACCAAATTTGAGTATATTCGACAAAAACTCCGTGAAGTTGGAAGATTGTTGCTGACTTTGCGTAGACAGTTTTCTGTGTACAGTCTTGAAGAAGCTCTGAAACCTGCCAATTTTCATAGACTTATTCGAGCGGTTCAAATGGTGTCTGGCTATGATGATGAGAGCCACTGCTACCAAAGCCCAAGCCTTGCCCTGAAACTGGGGCATTCGTTGAATAAGATTTGCGAAACCATTCAGTGCCGAGCACTGATGTCTGAAGACAAGGAATTGATCTCATCAACAGAGACATTCAAAAAGCTCTACTCCTCAAAGTGGTCTGAGATGATCTCACACACTGCTTTGGTGACACTGAATGAGGCCAAATTTAACAAGCCATCAACACTTCCCTTCACCCAGGATGTCCAGTCTCTTCATCAGCTCCTTGAGAAGACTGCACATACTGCTTTTCATAAACTACAAGAGACGGCATCTCCTCAAAGCTATGCAGAACTGGCCAAAGCAACACTCACCAGAATCATTGTTTTCAACCGCAGACGTGCAGGAGAGGTCTCTAAAATGCCGCTGAAGGCTTTCAATGAAAGGGACGGCACTTCTCTCCATGAAGATGTAGCGATGGGCCTGAGCAAGTTTGAGCAGAAACTCTGCAGCCATTTCAGTCGAGTTGAGATCAGGGGGAAGAGGGGAAGAAAGGTTGCGGTTCTTCTCTCTCCTGATATGGTCGATGCCCTGATGCTACTGGTCAGCAGGAGAGGTACATGTGGAGTGCTAGACACTAATACTTTCTTGTTTGCTCGGCCAAACTGCCAGAGTTACTACAGAGGCCAGGACTCTCTGAGGGTATATGCAAGGGAATGTGGAGCTCAAAATCCAGAATTTCTCAGATCCACTCATCTTCGCAAGCACGTGGCTACGCTCTCTCAAATCCTAAACCTGAAAAACAACGAGTTAGATCAGGTTGCTGATTTCTTAGGGCATGACATCCGTGTCCACCGTGACTATTACAGACTGCCAGAAGCCACTACTCAGCTTGCTAAAATATCAAAGCTACTGTTAGCCATGGAAAAGGGCTGCCTTCCTAATCTTCAAGGCAAATCCCTTGATGACATTGAGATTGAAGGTACGTCCATCCTAGCATGTTTAGCACAGCGGGTCTTTTAAACTCACAGGGAGGTTTAAGAAAAGTAATCTCTGAAATATGTCTCATGTTCGCCGTAGGATGTAGTGTCATTAGGAATGGTTTATAAATGGTGTGTGATTGTGTTATTTCACTTATGAATGCAGATGTTTTTCATGTTCTGAGTTTTATTTTTCATTGAAGATGAGATCAACATGACGGATTCTGATGACAGTGATCCTGAAGAAAGTGAATCTGATGATGAGGCTCTTGCTGGAGCTGCGGGAAACTCCAGTAATGCTGGTATGTGTCAGCTAAGTTTTTTTTATTTTTAAATCATCAAAGTCAAAAATTATATTGGGTAACACTTTATTTTAGGGTCTCTAAACTACAGTGGTTTGAAAGTGTTGGCCCCCTTCCTGATTTCTTATTTTTTTGCATGTTTGTCACACTAATGTTTCAGATTATCAAACAAATTTAAATATTAGTCAAAGGTAACAAATTTAAAAGTAAACACATGCAGTTTTTAAATGAAGGTTTTTATTATTAAGGGAAAACAAAATCCAAAACTACATTGCCCTTTGTTCAGAAGTGCCCCCCCCACCTTTGAAACTGGTTTATCACACCTGAGTTCAGTTTCTCTAGCCACACCTCTTCACAGTTAAGAAATCTCTTAAATAGGACCTGTCTGATAAAAAGTGAAGTAGACCAAAAGATCCTCAAAAAACTAGACATCATGTCGACATTCAAAAATATGCAGACACAAATGATAAAGAAAGTAATTGAGATCTATCAATCTGGAAAAGGTTAGTGTTTTAGTGTTAGTGTTTTTACGATACAAATCATTGCAAAGCAACTTCACATAAAATTAAGTTTCTACACTATTTAGTAGTAGCTTATAAGTGGTGACTGTCAGTTTATGTGCATATGACAGGAATCAGACATAATCAACCAGACGATGAAAACTATTAACAGCAATTATAATGTGATTGCATAGTAAGCAGCAATATTTGTTAGTTCTGTATGTTGTTTCAGTGTTAACATCATCTGAGTTCCTCTGAGGGTCAGCATCATCTCTTCTCAGGTGTTCTGGATCCAGACTGGAGCTTGTGTAAATCCTAGTTACCACAGGATGAAGATCCCAGCAGAAACAGAGAAACACATAGAGACATCATTAGCATAGCTGCTGTTCCAACCAAGTACAATTAATTAGTTTAACCCAAGCTAAATTTGATCAGATACAACTGCAGTCACAAATTATGAGATGCATTATTGCTCATTGAAAAATATGTTTTTAATCTAGATTTAAACATAGAGAGTGTGTCTGAACCCCGAACATTATCAGGAAGGCTATTCCAGAGTTTGGGAGCCAAATGTGAGAAAGCTCTACCTCCTTTAGTGGACTTTGCTATCCTAGGAACGACCAAAAGTCCAGTGTTTTGTGACCTTAGGGTGCGTGATGGGTTGTAACGTGGTAGAAGGCTAGTTAGGTACGCTGGAGCTAAACCATTTAGGGCCTTATAGGTAAGTAATGATAATTTGTAACTGATACGGAACTTAATAGGTAGCCAGTGCAGAGACTGTAAAATTGGGGTAATATGATCATATTTTCTTGACCTCGTAAGGACTCTAGCTGCTGTATATGGTGGTGGTAGTGTGATGGTCTGCTTCTGGACCTGGAAAACTTACTGTGATAAATGGAGAAATCTGCTGTTTACCAAAAAATCCTGAAGGAGAATATCTGGCCATCTGTTGTGACCTCAAGCTCAAGCAAACTTGGGTTCTGCAGCAGGATAATGATCCAAAACACACCAGCAAGTCCACCTCTGAATGGCTGAAGAAAAACAAAATGTAAGAGTGGCCTGGTCAAAGTCCTGACCTCAATCCTATTGAGATGCTGTGGCGTGACTTTAAAAAGTTGTCCATGCTTGAAAACCCTCCAATGTGGCTGAATTACAATTCTGCTTAGATGAGTGGACCAAAATTCATCCACAGCGCTGTAACAGACTTTACATTTAATTGGAAGTTATCGCAAACACTTGATTGCAGTTGTTGCTGCTAAGGGTAGCCAAACCGATTATTAGGTGTAGGGGCAAACATTTTTCACACAGGGTAATGTAGTTTTGGTTTTTGTTTTCCCTTAATAATAAAAACCTTCATTTAAAAACTGCATGTTGTGTTCATTGGTTTTCTTTGACTTATATTTACATTTGTTCGATGATCCGAAACATTAAAGTGTGATAAACATGCAAAAAAATAAGGAACCAACACTTTTTCACACCGCTGTAGTTTCTTATTAGTGTGCGTAGTAGTAGTAGTAGTAGTAGTAGTAGTAGTAAGCACTTATTAATAGCTTATTTTACATGACCTTATTCTACATCCCTAATCCTACCCAATACCTTAATGTAACAACTATCTTATTTACTTTTAATAAGCAGAAAATTAGGAATTTGAGGGAAAAGTTGTAGTTAATAGTGTTCCCTATTATAAAGTGTTACCTTGTATTATATTAGTCCAGCATTTATAACAGGATATTACTAAAATATATATATATATTATTTATTTATTTTATTTTTATTTATTTTTTTTAATGACTGATTGTCTGCAGGTGTTCAGAAGATGCCCATTGAGAGCACCACTGAACTTCCTGAAGGTACCAGAGGTTTAAATTGCAATGGCACCATCAATGTTGCAAAGCACATGAGCTCTCGTAGAGTTAGAACTGTTGATAGAACTAAAGTATGTATTCTTCTGTACAGAGAGTGAGAGTGAGGCAGAAACTGAAAACCCACGGAGAGGGCAGAAGGTGTCCTGGTCAAACGCTGAAGTTACAGCTGTAATGAAACATTTTAAGGGCCACATAGCTAAAGGAAAACTGGCCACACTGACTGAATGCCAGCAGTGTAAATCTGCTGAGGATCCTGTTTTGGTGAGACGCAGTGCACAGAACATAAGGGATTTTGTAAGAAATCGAGGAATTAGCTTAAAAAGGAAAGCCCAAAGCAAGTGATGTTACAGTACATTTTGTGTGTTCTTGATGCCATTCAATTAACATTAGCACTTTGGCTGTTGTTTTTATTTCCCATAGTGCAATACTGTTATGGCAGCAGTTCATACGAATATCTCCTTGTAGAAATCGAGGTTGACTGTTAGTTTGTCAAAAATTACAAAATTGTGTCAATTTCTCATTGATTTTTGGATGACCTGTCCCTTAAAGAGAATTTAACTTCCAGAATGAAAACTGTCATCATGTACTAACCCTCCACTTGATCCAGACCTGCATCAGTTTCTTTCTTCTGTTGAACACAAAACAAGATCTGTTAGTATCTGAACAGTTAATGGGCATCATTGACTTCCATAGTATTTTTTTTTTTTTTCGTACTATAGAAGTTAACGGTGCCCATCAACTGTTCATAAACTAACAGATCTTCTTTTGTGTTCAACAGAAGAAAGAAACTGATGCAGGTCTGGATCAAGTGGAGGGTGAGTACATGATGACAGTTTTCATTCTGGAAGAAAACCATTCCTTTACAGATAAATCTATTTCTCTACACATCTGCAGCACGTATTGTGTGCTCAGAGAGTTAATCTCATGCACACTGTGTGTTTAGTGAGGTACTTAAAACATGAGGATTGCCTTTTGATTTGATTTATAGTTTTTTTTTTTTTTTTTTTTGTTGGTGAATTACACTTAATTATTTGATGTTTGTTTTGTGTGGCATTCCTTTTTTTTTTTTTTAAAGATTACCCGTTTAATTGGCGAATTTGACAACATGTTTATTTTTATTTCACAAATTTAAGTCATTATTAAAGTACTTCTAAAACACATTGGTGTCTGTAATGTTGTGTATTGTGTTAAAGATCCTGTACTCTTTAACCACCTCAGTCTTCGTAATGCAGCATAGGGACATGTCTGTGTGTTGTGTATGGGGTCACGTACCTGTAAAACACATTGGTCCCTGTAATACAGAGAATGGACATGTTTTGTGTATTGTAAAACGAGTGTCCTCATAAATCAATCGGACCCTATAAGTCCCAATTATGTAATGGGCGGGAACATTATAGGAGGGGCGTGACAGTCCTTGTGTACCACCAAAATATCATATTGTCATATTATCAATTCTATTGTGTGTAAAGAAAATCCAAAGTGATATTTGTGTTCTGCAGAGTAAAACAAATTTTTTGATAGTTTTATCATCTCTGTAGGACACCGGGAAAGGGGTGTCCCCTTAAACCACCATCCAACTGGTTTGGCCATCAGAGTACTGCTAAACCACAAAAACCAGTATGTGTGTGTGTGTGTGTGTGTGTGTGTGAGTGTGAGTGTGTGTGTGTGTGTGTGTGTTTGTGTGTGAGTGTGTGTGTGTGTGTGTGTGTGTGTCTGTGTGTGTGTGTTTGTGTGTGAGTGTGTGTGTGTGTGTGTGTGTGTGTGAGTGTGTGTGTGTGAGTGTGTGTGTGTGTGTGTGTGTGTGTGTGTGTTTGTGTGTGAGTGTGTGTGTGTGTGTGTGTGTTTGTGTGTGTGTGTGTGTGTGTGTGTGTGAGTGTGTGTGTGTGTGTGTGTGTGTGTGTTTGTGTGTGTGTGTGTGTGTGTGAGTGTGTGTGTGTTTGAGTGAGTGTGTGAGTGAGTGAGTGTCTGTGTGTGTGTGTGTGTGTGTGTGTGTGTGTGTGTGTGTGTGAGTGTGTGTGTGTGTCAGTGTGTGTGTGAGTGTATGTGTGTGTGTGTGTGTGTGTCTGTGTGTCTGTGTGTGTGTGTGTGTGTGTGTGTGTGTATAATGACATGGGTATGACACAGGTATTACAAGGAGAGGGTGACTTATGAGGACATAACCCATGTCCCCATTTTTCAAAACACTTATAAATCATACAGAATGAGTTTTTTTGAGAAAGTAAAAATGCACAAAGTTTCCTGTGAGGGTTAGGGTTAGGTGTAGGGTTGGTGAAGGGTGATAGAATATACAGTTTCTACAGAATAAAAACCATTACACCTATGGGATCAACACACTTTACACAAAAACAAACGAGTGTGTGTGTGTGTGTGTGTGTGTGTGTGTGTGAGAGAGAGAGTGTGTGTGTGTGTGTGTGTGTGTGTGTGAGAGAGAGAGTGTGTGTGTGTGTGTGTGTGTGTGCGCGCGCTGCTTGAAGAAATCCAATACCTTTGCGACCAAACACCAAGTTTCTTTGGGGAACACAAATGTTTATCGACGGAACTCAAACGCAATCATTTTGTGAGAGATCACATTGGTTTTGAGCAAATGAAAAGGCATTAAAATCTGATATTTCCTCCGATCTCATATTAATGTTGTATTATATTAGCTACAAACTATCAAAGCGAAGTGCACAAGGTATTTTTCCTCATTAAAAAAAAGTTTCAGAAGAAGTAACACTTCACGACAAACGATTCACTCACATGAGATGAGAAGATTTACACCAGCAGCCTTTCAGCATCAGCATTTCTGTATTTGATTCTTTTAAATATATATTTTCATTATATATATATTATTTTACATGTAAGGGTCTCTCATGGAAGCTGTCATGTTGAGATCACATGACCCAAAAAAAGACGAAAAAAGTCTATATAGTCTGAAAGCCTCGGAGGAGCCGCAGATCTCCTGAGAGCTCAGTATTGTGTGCTGCTCTCGTCTAAATCTAGTTCTCACCTTCAGAGAAGCGTCTGAATGAATGCTGACGGCCTGCGGACAGGGCACCCTACACCCTGGGAATCTCCTCCAGCTTTTGTGTGTGTCTGTAAACAGATCTGCTCATCATTTATTCACAACAGAGCATCTGGTCAACACCCATCCAGAGACCCACACCGTCCTAACGGAGCTTCAGCACACAATACACTGAAGAGAAGACAGAGAGACACACGTGAGACACTCAGAAACACACGGCTTCTTGCTTTAAGGACATGCAAACATGATGCAATATATAGATCTCAATAAAATATATAAAAGAGGCGTGCATCGACTTTATTGAACTCGCAATGAAACAGAAGCAGTGACAGATCTTGTTTTCCGCATTGTAGAATTTTCTGTTATTGAAAATGTAGAAATAAAGTCTGGTTATAAATGACTAGGTCGAGATATTTCTAAAAAAATAAAGGCAGAAATTACTCACTATTAGATGCATTTAAAAATACAGATTTTCATCTCAAGCTGATTTAGAAAAACTTCGACTACAGACCAAAGTGAATTTGTGTTTAAAAAGAGTAAAATATTTGACAACAGAGTCCAAAAAATGCTTGCTTTCCCTCTGAATTCAGATTTTTTTTCTTTTACAAATAAACACATTATTTTGAGATGCATATATATATCGTGCATCTCAAGTAAATGCATCTCGATTTAAAAACATTTAGATATTTGCATTGGAAAACCAGACAAAAATTAAAGTAAAAGTAACGTTTTTTGTAGCCTTTTGACAGAATCAAGTTGTTTTTGTCTGACGCAAGCTTTCAGGTTAAAGGTCAAAAATGTGTTAATCTTTTATACAACGTTGTAAAATAAAGCAGGAGATGATTGTGCAGTCGCACACTTTAGCAGAGCTTCTTAACATCTGAATGAAATTTAGCACAAAACGAGAGTCATGGGAAGAGACAGCAGAGGTTTGAATCATCGTGTTTGTTCTCCTCGATGAAATTGAGTTGATCTGGAAAACAAACCAGCTACTGTACGTGCCGTGCCGTAAACCAGGAAAGACTTGAAAGGGTTTGTTTCTGGAGAACACAGTCGTGTCTCCTCATTACAACCCTTCAACACAATGTGAAGAACTCGCTACGTCTTTGATTACTTTGCGCTCGCTGCAGGATCCCAGACTCTCGTCTCATTAGTTTTCTCTCAGAATTGGTTGGAGCTCTGTCACGAACCCAGTTTTTCCCCCCTGCGGAGATCTGAATTCTGGAGATGTTTACCCAAAACAGTGGGGCGGTCTCTTCCAAGCCCAGATTACACTCCAAGTATAACCAATCATGTCTTTCTGCCTTCAGAGCGACTGAGATTTATTAACTCCTTCACCCCTGGGCAACAACACAAGCCACGGAAACACCCATAAAACGACTCGCTCAGAGGTCAAAACTTTACAAACCCAAAAGAAACAAATCTAAAATTGGACAACAGCTGGATTTGAGATTTTAGTTATGACCCGCGGCACTGAAAACACGGCTGACCTTGATACACGTCTGCTGATAAAACACCACATGAGGGAGAAACTCCTGGAAACAGAAACAAAAAGTTTCTTCTTCAGTACTTTTGTCTTGTTTTGCAGTGCAATGTCCAAAAACATGCATCAAAATTAAGTGAGTTTATGCTGAAAATGCGAAAAATATAAAAATATACTTAATTCAAGGGAAACAAGTTTATTTTCTGACAACACTGGCAGATCATTTTTCTTATTTGAAGCACGTTTGTTTAATTTTGATACATTTTTCAGACTTTACAAAAGTTACTTTTGCAGTGTTTGGTTACCCTCACAAAAAAAGTAAATAAATGCATTACTTTTTGATAAAAAGTAATACATTAAGTTACTTTTGCATTACTTTTTCTCATCTGGGATCGGCTTGTTTGTTTGTTTTTAATATAAAAAATATTTTTTTGTCCTTTCTCTTTTTTTGTGCATTATTTTATTAGTTACTTGACAAAAATGTAATCTGATTATGTAATTTGCATTACTCGTAATGCATTACCCCCAGCACTACTTTTGTCATTTTGCTTCTTAAGTAAATGTAACTTGATTTAAGATTGTTTATATATTTGCACTGGAAAAAACAAGACATTAATACAAAGTAAGAAAACAAGTTGGTAACATCTTACTTAAAGCCTCCATAAATAATACAGCATAAATGCATTAATTAGCCTTTTAGAAATGCATTAATATATTAATTCACATCATAATGCATTGCATTATCTCATGAATAACTGTAGCCACAGTTATAATACATTAAAATGCTTATCTATTCATTGTTACACCTTTAATGCATTAAAACACACGACAAACAAACCTTCAAATATTATAATGCATTTGAACTTTGGCTACAATTATTTATGAAAAGATATAATGCATTACATTATATAATAATGCATGTAAAGATAAAGATCTGAAGAACACATGCACATTATTAATAGCTTTATAATGCATTATACATAATTTTTTGCAGTGTAGTCAGAGATAGTTCCCTAAAAAGTGCACAAGCAATGTGTTTTGATACTGTTATTGTTCAGTTTTTGGCTTTGGATTTTTGCATATGATCACAATTAACACGGGGTCCACTTGCGGTGGGATGAAATCATTACTTAAGTATGTTATTGAGCTTTGATCAGTGAGGAGAAGCAGAGTCCAGCTGTCTGCGGATACCAGCCAATCCCGGGAAGAGATTACACTAAAAACAACCTAAATACAAAGTATTTGTTTTTGTTGTTTTTTTGCATTTTGCATTATTACACTTTTTCATGAAATTATACTACAATGCATATGGACATTTGGAGATGTTTTGTAATTGTTCTCAATTGCGTGCATTACATTTCATGGTGTAATTTATTACATTTATGCATTTAGCAAGCTTTTTCCAAAGCAACTTACACTGCATCCACGTTATACTTTTAAGCATTACATGCATTAATTGGGAATCGACCCCATGACCTAAATATTGTGCAATCATCTATTATTTGAGTTGCATGAGTTCTCCAGGACAAGGATCTTTCTGTATATCTCATGCTGTTCATAAGATTGCTTAAATAAGAAAGTAAAGAAGGACACATGCATGGACTAATCATGGACTGAGATCACATCATCATGGATTTTCAGTGGCCTTGAGATAAAAGATATTGCAACTAAAAGCCTCTTAAATAAGTGCTCTTTTCCAAAACCTAGTGAGGTGTTTAGACAGCATCATATGTGCACTAAATACGTGTCAGAAAGCAGGCGGCATATGTATGCTCTCTTGCATAATGCATAAAAGACTTAAATATATAGTTCGTAGAAAATAAAGAAGGAAATCTATGACAAGCTTAGTAAAATATATTTACAAAGCATGATAAATGTTGATTCGAAACACATTTACTTTACGATATTTTACAGTGTTTAACCTGCTTGAAATGATTATTTTCTTAAAATTTCCACTTGCACTTTATAATTTACTAATCTTGGATTCATTAATATTTTTTACTTTTTCTGCTCACCAAGGCTGCATTTATTTGATCAAAAATATAGTAATAATGTGAAATATTTTTACAATTTCAAATAACTCTTTGCAATTTGAATATATTTAAAACAGTAATTTATTTCTGTGATGCACAGCCGAATTTTCAGCATCATTATGGTACTCCAGTCTTGAGTGTCACACGATCTTCAGAATTAATTCTAACACATTGATTTAAAAAGAAGCTTTTATGCTAATAAAGACCATATTTATGCATTTATTGATCAAAATAAATTCCATAACTGTGTTCAACACTGATAATAATCAGAAATGTTTCTCGAGCAGTAAATCATCATATTTTCATGATTTCTGAAGATCATGTGACACTGAAGACTGGAGGAATGATGCTGAAAATACAGCGGAGCATCACAGAAATAAATTACACTTTAAAAGATATCCACATAGAAAATGGTTATATGAAATTGCAATAATATTTCACAATTTTACTGCATTTAATACAAAAAATGCAGTCTTGGTGAGCACAGAAATCTTAACTATTCCAAACTTTTAACCCCTTATGCAAATGTTAGTTTTTTCTTACTGTCACTGATGTTCTGCCTTTCTAGCATACATGTATGTTTGGTTTTCTACACTATAAAAGCTCCGTGTGAAGCTGAATGAAGCACAGGTGAACATCTCCACGGGATTGAGACGCTTGTGTCACGTGTTCAGCAGAACAGCACACTGATTTCTCCAGTGAATTTTCCAGAATGCTGTCAGAATGGATCTGAGTTTGATTCGGCACAGAGGACACATGTGCACCTCTCTGGATCCGAGTTCAAAGAGACGATCCGTGTTGAAGATCGGATCTCACGAGGGGAAGCCGGCAGATGCTCGCGGCGTTCAGAGATATGGACAGATTTTCTAAATTACGGGTTTAGGACTCACTTTTGCTCTGGCTTGGATCAATGGAGTCTTTGTGTTTGTCTGGACCTGAGATCAGAAATCTGGACTGAGCTCTTCCTGCTGGAGATGTATGTAATGCATCCCGGGAAAACTGTAAAACAAGGAGAAGTTTTCTCTGGTTTAGTCATCAGCCTGGTTCATATAAATGAAACCGGTTACTGGTGTTATACCTGAACTTCAGGCCTGTCTTTTGGACTCGGAGTCGTTTCTTGTATGTGTCCAACGTTTTATAGATTTGTACAGAAGCTCATTTACACCACAGAATAAAAATATTAAAATATAGACTTTATATCTCATAATTGCAAGTTTATATCTCTCAGTGCAGATTTTATTTTACAATTAAAATTTTATTAATTTTTTTCGAAAATTAAGTTTACTCATAATTCTGCTTTTTTTTTTTTTGTGAGTCATCTCTCCAAGTAATATTTACAAATATATTTATATTTACAAATATAGACATATATATATATTTATAATAAATTAATATTAAAAAGTAAATATCTAATATCTTGCAATTTTGAGCTTTTTTTTTAATCTGAATTAGGAGAAAAAAAGTCAATTGTCAGATAGAAACTAAAAATATTGAGAACAATTCTGCTTTCTTCTCTCTGCAATGAAAACAAAAGTTATTTGTAACTTTTTATTACATCTTTAGGTTACATCTTTGCATACATGCACAAATGTATAAATAAATGCATTTAATAATAATAATAATTATAATAAAGGTAATTATGACTTTTTAACTCACAATTCTGATTTTTTTCCTCATAATTATGAGAAGAATTATGAACTCAGAATTATGAGATAAAAAGTTGCATATCTTTTATTTATTTTTCATTCCGTGGTGGAAATAAGCTTCCATACTAAAGGGTCACGCTCTGTTTAACTTCATTTTCACAACACAGATGGAAAGTGTGAGTGTGAGAGGTCGGATGAAGATGAAAATCTCACAGTCCAGCAATAACACACACACACACACACACACACACACACACACACACACACGCACACACACACACACACACTACGGTGCAACGACTCAGGACTGGAAGCAGAACACAAGCGCTCTTGGCCTGAATCCTCTAACAGTGTGTGATGTGACGGAGGATATCTGTCCTTCAGAGACGACAAACAGAGAGAACGAGAGAAAGAGAAAGAGACGGAAGCAGCTGACAGCTGGCAGGCCGCTGATATCCCTCACGCTATTAGAGACTGAGTGTGTGTGTGTGTGTGTGTGTGTGTGAGAAAGACAGGTCATGAAATTTACATGGCTGCTCTGCTCTGGAGCACATGAAGATGAGCTGAGACCCAGATCCCATGATGCACCTTTGAAGTGGAAGCTGAACCGCTCAAATCTCTGCTGCTGACACACACACACTCACACACACACACACACACACACACACACACACACACAGAAACACACACACACACACTCTATCTATCTATCTATCTCTAGATCAAAGCATGTTCATGTTGGAGGAGGTCCAGGTTAGCGATCGTCCACAGAGGGACGTGTGTGTGTGTGTGTGTGTGTGTGTTTGGTTCAAAGCATGCTGCTGGGTGTGTTGATTTGGGATTGTATTTGTTTCTGTCTGATCGACGTCTGCAGGCGCTTCCAACCGCCTGGAACCAGAGACGAGAACCGAGACGAGAGAACTTCTGCTGCTGGTTCAGGAACAAGAGAGCGTTTCACGGACAAAACACCTGGAAGAAATCCTACTGCAGAAGACATTCAACACATCTGAATAAAATCCCACAGTAATTATATTGTCATTTTAAATGATATATATACATTTCGGTTTTAGTTTTAATACATTTAATTGATAAATGTTTCTTTGGCATCTTGCTGAAATAAAATAAGCATATATGATTTCAGTTAACATCTATTGTTTTTTATATGTGTGTAATATTAAATATTTTCTGTTTTCAATTCAATTTTGTTGTGTGTGTGTTTTTTATATTTCTATTTAGTTTCTAGTCATCTTTTTTATTATGATATATGATTTGACCATTTAGAATAAAAAAAAAAAGTTTTCCGAAGGTTCCGAAGCAAAATCACTGCGCAACATTGTATCTTTCCCTCCAGTTCTTCACTTAATAATAATCACAATATAGCTATTTTTTATTACACCTTTGTTGTTAAAAATTTGAATAAAGATGCAAATAAACAGTAGAACAATATTAACATCAGAAGAATTATTTTTTTTCATCTTATATCTAAACAGAAGCATTCAGTAAAACATGATGAAGTGTATTCATTACAAATACATGAATTATTAAAAGCATTTAAGCAAAAGCATGATTTCCTTTTTCTTTTATGGTTAAATTAACATTAATATATATATATATATATATATATATATATATATATATATAAAGACTTACTGATCTAAAACAAGAGGTTTTTCCCCAACAGTTTCCCAAATGTTCATTTAAGACATAACAGATTATATTTGCATGCATACTCGCCAAGACAAGATCATGAAAATGTTTTGTATGGTTTTAGTTTAACTGGAGTAGTTTTAATTAGCTACTTAGAATGAAGTGTGATGAAATACACTGAGCAATTACCTGGGAGTTCTCCATCACTTCACCAAACACATTCCCTTTCTAGGCCTGCTCTCCTCCGTGGGATTCATTATCCCGATTCTCCATCTCTGTCCCGGCAGCAGTGTTTTGCCCTGGAGCGCTGTATCTATAATTCATCCTTTATCTGGCCCTCACACTCGTGTTTGGTGTTCTACACACTCATTATCCACATCACAGGTGCTCTGATGCAGATCTCGGAGGACTTTACTCACTTCAGTTCTACTGATGCGTTCGGTTTCACAGGCGGTAGATGCTTTACATGTCTGTGACATTAAACTGGACGGATAGAAAGATTCTACTCCACCATGATGAGTGTCATCGATCTGAAACACAAAACTGGAGGAAGAAGACAAATATCCACAATAGCACTACTGTAAAGAGGAGTTTTGCAGAACATAAACCATTTCAAAGTGAAATTACAAGATATTATGTAGTGAAATTTATGCTTAAAACTAAAATAAAATATTGATAAGAAAAAAATACTTGTTTATATATATATTTATACAAACACACACACACACACACACACACACAAATGGGCCAAAAATAAATGAATAAATAAAATAAATAAATAATAATAAAAAAATAATATATACATATATATATATATATATATATATATATATATATATATATATATATATATATATATATATATATATATATATATATATATATATTTTTTTTTGAAAAGCAAATTCACTCTAGTTTGTATCAAAACTAAGTGATTAAATATTTATATTTATACATATGAGCAAATATATGTCAGTGGGGTCAGAAAAATAAGCTTAATTCAAAAATAAAATAAAATATTTTTCTGACTGCATTGGCAGATATTTTTTTCTCCTTTGAAGCAAAAAACTCACTTCAGTTTTTAATGCATTTCTCACTTAATGCATTGCATGTCCAGTAAATGCATCTTGATTTAAGAAGTAGTATTGGATACAAGATAAAAAAAATAAAAGACACTTCATTCATTCGTTCATTTTTTGCAATGTTTGACAGTTTGCAAGATCATAAGTGAATATTGACTTAAATCTGACCTCATAATCCTGCTACATCACCTCAGAGCGAACCCTTTCTCTTCACTGATGCAACACTGATCAATCAAATGCTTCGTAAACTCAGTCTTTGCTTCTGAACTTAAAAGTGCATTAAAATCATCACAATGTTGCTTAATTTTACATCAGCAATATACTGTCAAGATGCATCATCCAGCTCTGAATCACAGTAACATTCACGCGCTTCAGAGCGTTCGACATAAGAGCTTTGTGCTTGATTTTATGAGCAGGTTGAACCTTTAAACCTCCAGTGAAGCTAAAAACATCCACACATTGAACCTCGTGAGCACCACATGATAATCTCCATTCAGAGCAGCTCTGTGATTGAGTTAACCTTTCAAACGAGGTTAGAGAGAAGACGAGGAAAACACGAGGATGAGGAAATGCATTCGAATAACCATCCAGAGGAACATTAAAACCTTTGTGTCTTTCATATTTTAATATTTTCTTGGATTGAAATATATGGAGGGCAAAATATAGTCCTTTAATGCTTAAAAAAAATAAATAATAATAATAAAAAAAAAAAAAAAAATATATATATATATATATATATATATATATATACAAGAAATATACAGCAAGAAAATATATTAATTAAATGCATTATATTCACTATAGTCATTCAAACTTGGCATTTTTAAAATATATTTAAAAATATATTTGAAGACATATTTTTTGTCATATGAGAAATGTATTGTGTCTGGTCTCTGTGTCATCTTTTATTGCACGTTTATTATGTTTTACGTGTGTGCACGCTTTAAAAAATTTTCCAGAAACTTTTTGAGTCTCAAATACTAAAAAATGCTATTTTCTCGAAACTACATAAAAACTACACAAAATTCCCCCAAATGTTGTCCCAGCTAAGATTTCATATTGCTGAAATGTTAAGGCTTCCCAGCATGCATTGCAGCATGAAAAAAATTATGCACCGTTCTTAAGGTATGTGTGTCAAGTTTTGATGCATAGAGTAGTATCATATATTAATATTTAAATATTTGGTTAAGTAAACAATACTGTCTACATATTAGACTAAGTTATGCATTATAGTTTCTATAATATTTCCACGTTTGTCATTCGTAAATAGACATTAAAAACATAATGTGGTGACTTTTTACAATTTTTTTTTATCCAAGAAACAGAAAAAAATGAATTACCCCAAGAACAGTAATTGTTGTTTCAGCTGCTGTGACAAAAAATGTTTCTATTACTAAAATAAGACAATCAAATACATTTATGTCGGCTAAACAAAGTATCTTTACTGAAAATAACAAAACAGCTATTGTTGAGAACTCAAAAGTCTTACTGCATCAGTTATAAAAATGTTTTTACACAGATACTGTCAATAAGTGGTTCATGAAAACTTGTTTCCACCACTGAATAAAAAAAGGTAACTGCGAACTTTTATCTCACGATTCTGACTTTTTTCTCACAATTGTGTGATGTATCTCATAATTGCAAGTTATAAAGTTAGAATAAAGTCGAAAATAGTCTTTTTTCCCCTCATAATTGGACTCGCAATTGTGTGTTACTGAATAATTTCTGGCTTTTTTCTTCTCCGCCCTAAATAAAAAAGGTAATTGCAACTTTTAATCTCACAAGTCAGAATTGGGAGAAAAATGTCAAAATTGAGAGTTTATATAACACAATTCGGACTTAATTTCTTGCAATTGCGAGTATTTATCACACGATTCTGACTTGCGAATTATAAAGTCAGAATTGCGAGAAAAAAATGTCAGTATTGCGAGTTTATCTCTCAGTTCGGATTTAATAATTGTGAGAAAAAAAGTCATAATTGCGAGAAAAATGTCAGTATTGCGAGTTTATATCTTTCAGTTCGGATTTTATAATTCTGATAAAAAAGTCATAATTGCGAGAAAAATGTCAGTATTGCGAGTTTATATCTTTCAGTTCGGATTTAATAATTGTGATTTAATAATTGTGAGAAAAAAGTCATAATTGCGAGAAAAAATTCAGTATTGCGAGTTTATTTCTTTCAGTTCGGATTTAATAATTGTGAGAAAAAAGTCATAATTGCGAGAAAAATGTCAGTATTGCGAGTTTATATCTTTCAGTTCGGATTTAATAATTGTGAGAAAAAAGTCATAATTGCGAGAAAAATGTCAGTATTGCGAGTTTATATCTTTCAGTTTGGATTTAATAATTGTGAGAAAAAAGTCATAATTGCGAGAAAAATGTCAGTATTGCGAGTTTATTTCTTTCAGTTCGGATTTAATAATTGTGAGAAAAAAGTCATAATTGCGAGAAAAATGTCAGTATTGCGAGTTTATATCTTTCAGTTCCGATTTAATAATTGTGAGAAAAAAGTCATAATTGCGAGAAAAATGTCAGTATTGCGACTTTATATCTTTCAGTTCAGATTTTATAATTCTGAGAAAAAAGTCATAATTGCAAGAAAAATGTCAGTATTGCGAGTTTATATCTTTCAGTTCCGATTTAATAATTGTGAGAAAAAAAGTCATAATTGCGAGAAAAATTTCAGTATTGTGAGTTTATATCTTTCAGTTCAGATTTTATAATTCTGAGAAAAAAAGTCATAATTGCGAGAAAAATGTCAGTATTGCGAGTTTATATCTTTCAGTTCGGATTTAATAATTGTGAGAAAAAAGTCATAATTGCGAGAAAAATGTCAGTATTGCGAGTTTATATCTTTCAGTTTGGATTTAATAATTGTGAGAAAAAAGTCATAATTGCGAGAAAAATGTCAGTATTGCGAGTTTATATCTTTCAGTTCGGATTTAATAATTGTGAGAAAAAAGTCATAATTGCGAGAAAAATGTCAGTATTGCGAGTTTATATCTTTCAGTTTGGATTTAATAATTGTGAGAAAAAAGTCATAATTGCGAGAAAAATGTCAGTATTGCGAGTTTATTTCTTTCAGTTCGGATTTAATAATTGTGAGAAAAAAGTCATAATTGCGAGAAAAATGTCAGTATTGCGAGTTTATATCTTTCAGTTCCGATTTAATAATTGTGAGAAAAAAGTCATAATTGCGAGAAAAATGTCAGTATTGCGACTTTATATCTTTCAGTTCAGATTTTATAATTCTGAGAAAAAAGTCATAATTGCAAGAAAAATGTCAGTATTGCGAGTTTATATCTTTCAGTTCCGATTTAATAATTGTGAGAAAAAAAGTCATAATTGCGAGAAAAATTTCAGTATTGTGAGTTTATATCTTTCAGTTCCGATTTAATAATTCTGAGAAAAAAGTCAAAATTGTGAGAAAAATGTCAGTATTGCGAGTTTATATCTTTCAGTTCGGATTTAATAATTGTGAGAAAAAAGTCATAATTGCGACGCAATTTTGAGAGAAAGTCAGAATTGAAAGAAAAATGTCAGTATTGCGAGGTTATATCTTGCAATTCAGATTTTATAATTCTGAGAAAAAAGTCATAATTGCAAGAAAAATTTCAGTATTGTGAGTTTATATCTTTCAGTTCAGATTTTATAATTCTGAGAAAAAAGTCATAATTGCAAGAAAAATGTCAGTATTGCGAGTTTATATCTTTCAGTTCCGATTTAATAATTGTGAGAAAAAAAGTCATAATTGCGAGAAAAATTTCAGTATTGTGAGTTTATATCTTTCAGTTCCGATTTAATAATTCTGAGAAAAAAGTCAAAATTGTGAGAAAAATGTCAGTATTGCGAGTTTATATCTTTCAGTTTGGATTTTATAATTCTGAGAAAAAAGTCATAATTGCGACGCAATTTTGAGAGAAAGTCAGAATTGAAAGAAAAATGTCAGTATTGCGAGGTTATATCTTGCAATTCAGATTTTAGTACTTGCAAACTGCTAATTTATATCATAATTCAGAAAAGCGAGATGTAAACTAAAAAATGAAGTCTTCAAATTTGAAGTCGCAATGACCTTGAAAAAATTTCATGGTGGAAACAGGAAAAAAATGAGAGATAGGGCTTGTAGTTTTGAAACAGTGTGTATTTTAACGTTTAGTTGGTCTCATAGACTTACACGACACGTCAAAATTAAAATGTAATTAATAAACAGATATGAAAGCCGCTAAAAACTACCATGAACCTGGGGATAAACACTTCTAGAATCCTCCGATTCAAAGCACAGCTGGAATTCCAGGCGTTCCCATTATTCCCGTAGCTTTGTTTTATGAAAGAATGAAATCTTCCATGACAGATTCTCCCAAATGTGTTCAGTGCACGTGCAGCAGTTTGGGAGCGAGTGATGAATAATAGATTTGAGGCCGTTGCCTCCTGTGGTGAGGTGATCTCTTAATTAGCCGTGATTAGCATCGCTCAAACCCCCAACACTCAGACCACACAACTAGTCAAACTCATCTCTTATTTCAGATTCACAGTGACCTGCTTCATTTAGGGTAGAGATATTAATACTGACTTTCTGTTCTGAACACCTCCAGTCTGAGATGAGCCTAAAACGGCGTAAAATCGTTCTAATTACTAAGCAAAAGTTGATAAAGCGGAATGAATCACTCTTTTTATGAGCAGTCAAAACAACCGGGTAAACAATCTGAAAAGATAAATTCACTCTGCAACAAAACAGAGTCAGGGAATTTAATTAATAGTTTGTTAAATGAACACTATTCACTAAAAACAATCAGCAACTAATTGAGAAGAAAATACTACTTTTAATTCATCAAGGATGCATTAAACTGCCAGTAAAGACATTTATAATGTTACAATATTTCTATTTCAAATAAACGCTATTCTTTTGAACTCTCTGTTCATCTGTGAATCCAGTTTCCACAAAAATATTGTGCAGAACATCTGTTTTCAACACTGATTATAATCAGAAATGTTTCTTGAGCAGTAAATCATCATATTTTCATGATTTCTGAAGATCATGTGACACTGAAGACTGGAGGAATGATACTGAAAATACAGCGGAGCATCACAGAAATAAATTACACTTTAACAGAGATTCACACAGAAGACAGCTGATTTACATTAGAATAATATTTCACTATTTTTACTGTATTTTTGATCACACTAATGCAGCCTTGGTGAGCAGAAGAGACTTTTTTTCAAGAACATTAAAAAACAAACACAACACAAATGGCTCTCTCTCTGTGACAGCTAGCTTGAAGGAGACTGAGAATTTAATTTTAGGACATATTCACGTGTTTTAGAAACCGGGACACACACTTGTCCTGGTAAACTGGGATGTCTGGTCATTTTACCTACGCTGTAATTAAGAAACTGGGTTTGTGGTCAGGGTGAAGTGCTGAATGTAGACAAACGGATTCAAATGTGTTTAATTAATTGACTCTCCAGGAATGCCAGCTGTTAGTCTAAGTGCACTTGAAAGGAATGCTTTCCCGTCTTCACTATGAGCGTTTTTTGACAACCCTGATCCATTAGTCCAACAGGGCTTTTTTGTACCTCACCATGCAAAAAAAAAAGAGCCTTTTGTCGTGCAGATAAGACTGGAACGAGCTCTTAATGACGTCCTGCCGCGGGTCTGCAGCTCTCAGCATGTTAGAAAAATGCTGCTTTGCTTCCTGCGATTCAAACAATGGGACAGATAGACAGGAAGTGATCTGATAACAATCAGAGCTCGCTAGAAATCCTTGAGAAGAGCGTGAGACACGGAGGAGCCGGATCTCGCTGGACAGGTTTCTCTCCTCCACACACACACACACACACACATCAGTGGTGACGGCTTATCCTTTGGGCTCAGATACGGATCTCTGCTGAAAGACTGAACCAGAACTGTCACACGACTGATGGGTGTCGTCTTCTCGTTTAATTACACGCTTCCCCGTGCATTAAGGTTTGTTATGCCCTTCATATTTGGATGCATTTTCTCTACATGCATTTCAAAACCTTTCCTTCTGCCATTTACCCAGTCAGAGCTCATTTAACAAAACATGCTATGCAAAAAAAGGAATATTATAAAATATCTAAAGAAATTCGATCTCTTAACAGAAAGCCGAGACCACCTCGAACTGCTTTTAAAAGCATCTGAGACCACACACAACACGAAGACAAGACTATTCAGCAAAGCATTTTTGGCGAGTCGCCACACATACACCATTCTGTGGTTTTACAACAGTGAAATGAAACGTTCTTACACCCAAACCACACTGAAGAAAAAGCCTAACCTCAGTCTTTTGCCTTCGGAAAACTTCCTTGGCTGCCTAAAAGTGAGCCGTAGAGTGACAGAAAAGTAATTTGCCAGTGTGGTTTATGGAGACAGATCTAGATTGGCGTATTCATACTTGCCCCAAGGCTACACATGCTGAAGAAAACCAGACTGAAGCCGTCTGCACCAGAAAAATCCATGCAATCATCTGAAATGGAGAAAAATGGTTTAAGAAGACAGTCACAGTATTCTCTAAATCAAAATTACTACATGCCATAATAATTTGGACGTTCAAAAAGACCCGTACAATGACCACCCATGCAAAAACATTTGCATGTACAGACACAAACTCATTTAAAATGCAAGCTGACCGACTCATGCTTCTTATTTTGGGCTGAGTTCCTGAACTGCATTTAGCTAAACTAATTAGTAGTTTAGCAGCATGTGAGTGAGTGAGTGTGATGTGTTGCGGTTGGCTTTCCATGCATCTTTTTGGTTAAAAAAGTCCAACATTTGCAAGCCACCTGCATACTTAATATGCATATCTGCATACTTCATGTTCATGCAATCCACCGCAGATCTCCAGACAACAAACCACACTTCATTTCTTTTCCAAAAATGTCCACAAATTACTGCATGTAAACATCCGTAATTGCATAGCTGGATTTAGTGCACGACTAGTCCTGTGGACTATTTTCTGCAATCATGAAACGAGTGATGTTTATTATACAGTATCATATTAAAACAAATTCACCATTTCCATTACAACGATTTAATCAAACACATGAAAAATGTGCAAATTGCTTCTGAAAGATCAAACACTGACAGTAATTTGAGTCGTTCATTATTACAAAACATCTTGCAAAAAATGCATATCGCACATGATCAACCTTGTTTTTTTTTTATTATACACATACAGTAAAAGCAAATAACCTTCCTCAAAGTCAGACTAGAAAGTTTGTGTCTGGGAAAAGCGCATCAGTACAGATCAATTTCTGCTTTAATAATTCATCGGCTCGCTCTATTCTGCTTTAGCCAGCGGTTGACATCAGGGATACCTTTCGATTCTCTGGGAATTAAAGCTTGTAATCAGGCATTCAATGTGCAATTCTGAAAACACCTTTCTCTTTTTTTTTTCCGGATGAAAACTTCAAAGACGTCAGCGCAAACCCTCACATCTTCAAGGTGAAAATGTGTGTACTCCGTGCTATCAAGCTTGAGGAGAGACTCCAAGAGAATTAGCACAGAAAAAATTAAATTGGTCTCATTGAGGCCTAGCGCTAGAAGACATTCATTTTTAATGTGGCGTCCTGATTTCTGATCAGCTAAAGCTTCACTTTCCACCTCCTCAGCTTAAAATAACAGAGAAAGTGGAATAAAACAAAAGCTCAGAGTACAACTGTTTGGTCCAAAACTCTCGTTTCTTATGTCGGCATCATACTATTAGTACTTGCATAATAGTATTAGAGACATCATATGACATTTTTCTACATGCAATTTAAATAAAAAAAGATTATTGCAATGTGCAAGGTTATGCAAGATAATGCAAAATGTTGAAACAGCTAACATCAACTAAAAAAAGTGACTCAAAAAGTGCACTAAAACAGTGAAGGTGTCCTACGAGGCTTGTCGAAATGAGGATTTAACCTGCTTCCCAGAACATGCAAAGCATTTCTTGAAAGCAGCACATACGTGCGAAACACAATAACTGGGAGAGACTTCAGACAGTCATTATGAGATTATACGAGCTGTGGATTAACTTGTAAGAGCATACATATTTTGTGTTGCTAATGGAAGGTTTTGTACGGCGTGTTGACGGATGGATGACTGATTTTACTGGGGATTTCAGAGACGGCAATCAGAGACAAGTGCTCATTATAAAGCTGCCCTGAACTGCTGATGAAAAACATGGAGGGAAAAGAGGAGAGAGAGAGAGAGAGAGAAGAAACAGAGGAGGATGTGAGTAAGGATGGAATTTAACCATTACGGTTCCTTCAAGATCCATCAAAACGATTCACAAGAACCGGTTCATGAGAGTCATTCATTCGTGAATCACTAGTTGTGCTGCATGTTTGCGTCTAGTGCATGAGTTATGTATGATCTTTGTGTTATTTCATAGTGCATTTTAATAATATCACAACAACATAATTTCTCTAGCTGTTAAGCTACTATAGATTCAGAACTGGCTCTTGAACCACTGTTTAAGTTTTTTTTTAAACACAGCATTTCATCATTACATGCTTTCTATTACACATATCGAAATGATATAATCAAGACACATTGAAAAGCAACATCACATCTTGTTTTCTGAAAAAACAAAGCATCAAAATGAAGGAAGTTTTTGCTTACAACAAGAAAAAATATCTGCCAGTGTGGTCAGGAAAGAATGATCTTGTTTTCCCTTTGAATTCAGTTGATTTTTCTGACTCTTTTAGCAGATGTTGTTCTTGTTTTTAGCTAATTTTGGTACATTTATCAAAAGGTTTAAGGTTTTGGATCAGAGCCACAGTTTCCATATGCTTACAGCAAACTGTGCCAACCACAACAGGCTGATTGCACGCTTTCGGTTTCACCGTGTTTGGTTTGTATGGTGTTAGTTTACATGTATACTGTGGACACAGAAAGTATCATGATCAATCAGTACTATGGTATATAGCAAACAACACATCTTATGACACGATGCAATCACTGTACAATAATATATAGTGCTTTTATAAGGCTAAAGACACTTGAAAGTAATTGAAAAGACAATAAAAATAAAGCTTTTATAACATAGCCTGGCTCAAATGTACTTTCTTGTTAACACTTCATTTGATCTGACTGAGCTTATTCTGAATTAAATTGTGATCAGATTGGAAGACTGGAAATAATCAAGCATGTAAATGCTCGGTTTTATCAATCCGAATCCAAATAGGCTTTCACAAATGAGTTAGAGTTCCTATAAACAGAACATTTCTGAATATTGCGTTGCTTTTTTAATGCAAACTCAATTTCTCAATATCGTCTATGTACAGAAAAACAACAACTTTTCTTACATAGACATCTGCATGCTTTCTTTGACTGGTCCGTGAAAATAAAAACAAACGCTTTACATGCCTGGAGCGAGAGTCGCGATAATAAACCCATCTTTTCGGAACAGTTAATTCCCAACTACATTTCTGAAGCGCATGCATCTGAGTAAAGCCGGGCCTAGACGCCTCTTTTCTCTGGAATATAAACCTGCACTTTAGAGAGGGGTTTGTATCAGGTGACTCCCACAGGAATGGTGCTTCTCCCTGGAGAATCTGCTCCATGTGAAACTCGAGAACCTCGTCTTAATGCCGTGTCCTCAGAGACGAGATCGGAAGCAACCTTAACGCCTTTGCAGCTGCCGCTCGCTGAAGAAGCCACGACTAGCTTCAGCGCCGCTGCGTTTGAAGACTTGGGAAAGGAGAAGTATTCCAAGCAGGATCTTCAACACACGCCTGAAAAGACGACCTTGTAATTCTCGTGTCCCCGTAACAGGTCTCATGAAAACCATCTCCAGTGTTTGGAGAGACGCCCGAGGGCTTTTCTCTCCAGCATTTTGTTACGGTCTCATTATTTCAGTGCTTTTGCCCAGAATATACTGCTATAACTCTAACTGGATCCCATCTTTCAACACGACCCATTATTAAATGGACACCTACGGGAAGTCCAGGCTTATTATGGCTGCCGAAACAATTTCCAAGCTCTCCGACTGATTGTGTTTCAGTGCTTGTCCAAAAACACTTTAAATTAATGGTGAACATTCAACCAAAAAATAAATATTCATGCATTGTCTTAAAGATTTGAATGTTAATCAAACAACAAAAGACAAGGAAATCACTCACTGCTCTGGATTGAATGGCCTTTGTAAATTTAATAAGGATTAATCTTTAATTTATGCAATAAAATATGCAGTGTTGCTTTACATTTGATTACTTTATTCGATTTCTGCAGCTATAAACTAATGTTAGACCTGCCTGAAAAGCTGCAAAGCACTGTTTATTTAATTAGTATCTTTGCTCTACATCCAAGATCTTCATGTCTTTCTTTCTTCATTCGAAAATAAATTACATTTTTTTTTGGAGGAAAACATTTCTCCATATAATGGACTTCAATGGGGACCAACGGGCTGAAGGTCCAAATTGCAGTTTCAATGCAGCTAAGTTACAAGGTTTGCTCATTTTCTAAAAAAATAAAAAATAAAAGTATATACTGTTTAACCAATGATGCTCGCCATGCACTTGCTGGACTAGATTAAGGTGAGAATTTGTGGTTAAGAAGTATGTAAATGTTTATTGTTTTAAGAAAACTAGCAATGGTTTCTCTAGATAAGACTCTTATTCCTCGACTGGGATCGTGTAGGGCTCTTTGAAGCTGCACTGAAACTGCATTTGTAACCTTCAATCCGTTGAGCGCCACAAAAGTCCACTAAATGGAGAAAAATCCTGAGAGGTTTTCTTCAAAAGCCTTAATTTCTTTTCGACTGAAGAAAGAAAGACATTAACATCTTGGACAACATGGGGGAGATTAAATTACCAGGGAATTTTAATTTGAAAGTATTCCTTTAAAGATGACATTCTGACAGGAGAAGTGGTGTCTGTTTTACACGCTCCTTTCAAACGTGATGCCATCTTGAATTGTCAGTTTCCAGAATATTCTCCTTCACCGTTCCTGGCTGGTGGAATGATCTTCCCACCCGATCCGGAATGCCGAATCCCTGACAATTTCAAGCAACAGGTAAAAACTCATCTCATTCGAAACTACTTGGCTTCATCGTAAAATTTATTCCTTCTCTTTCTAGCTTGTACTTATTTGAACAATGTCTAAAACTTGGTATTACAAGCACTTCCTGTGTGTGTTTGCCGCTTTAAGAAAAATCGCTTTATGTATCCCCCAATGGAAAGTCGCTTTGGATAAAAGCGTCGGCAATATTACTAAACGTAAATGTAAATGATAATGATCGATTCATCAAGAGATTGATTTGTGACTCGTGAGTCAGTCATTTAAACTTCCTCAGTAAAAATATTGTTGGAGTTACTAAGTTTGATTCATTTCATTAAGTACAAACTGATTTTTAATGTTGAATAGGTTCAAACCCAGCTAACAAGCAGCTTACACTTCTCAAAAAACTAATAACAAAGGTTCTGTCAGTAATATTAATAGAACATTTGTTCAAAGTTGCATGGCCTTTAATAATATTCTTAAATTTATTCATCTTCTTAGCTTGTTAATACATTGTTTATGGAATATTTTATTTAGTTATTCATTCATCTAATGTTTTTTTATGTTACTATTTGTTTCAGAACATTCAGAGAACATTAAAAAATAACTTTCCCTTAATGTTTGCTAAATTATTAAATTAAATTTAATGTTCATATAATAATAATAATAAAATTGAAGTTCAGAGAATATTATATTTTCATAACTTGATGGGAACTTTAGCAAAAGATTCCTAGAACATATATTGTTGACTCTAGTTCAAGATTAAATATGTTAATTTAGTGAAAAAACATGGAAAACATTTATTGATTATTTATTTATTTATTAAATTAAATGTGTGCATTTTACAGATGCTTTTATCCAAACAAATATTTTACTTCTTGCATTTAACATTTTGGTAACACTTTACAATAAAGTTCCATTAGTTAATGCATTAATTAACATGAACAAACAATGAACAATACATTTATTACAGTAGTTATTAATCTTTGAACTAGCTTTTCATTGTTAGTTCCTGTTAATTCACAGTGCATTAACTAACGTTAACAATCACAACTTTTGATTTGAATAATATAGAAGTAAATGTTAAAATCATCATTAACAAAGATTAATAAATGCTGTAAAAGTATTATTCATTCTTACTTCATGTTAACAAATGTGACCCGCATTTTGGATTGCTAAATGAATATTATTTGACTACAGTGAATGTTTGGATGAAATGATGCATCCTCTGATTGGAAAATGGGAATTCAAGAAAATATTTCCAGCATATAAATTTCAAAAGGTGTTTTTCCCACTTGAGGCGTTTTGTAAACCTACTATTTCATTTGAGAAGCACATTGGTAAGACAGAAAAGACAATCCCCTTCACCAAAGCCTGATTTCCCTGAGGATATTCTTCTGATAATGACTTGCTCTCTACAGATTCCTGCTCTCAGATCAGATCAGACCGACTGGATGCTAATTACGCTAAAGTCAGAAGACGGCATGGACAGAAATGTACATTTACCCCCAGGATATTCGTTATAATGAGCGTACAGATTTCACCAGCTTATTAAGGGTGGTGGAAGTCGGTTATCATCAGCAAGTAGCAGAGAAATCGAGACAACATCCTCCCACGGGTCACGTATCCGGTTATTCTGTCATAAAAAAAACACGGGCCAAAACACGGGTCTTGCTTCATTACAGGCACACAATGAAAACACATCAGAAAGCCCACACTTACCCTCACGGAAAAACATCCATCTTTTGCAAGGCGACAGGGTTGCTTGTCATTACAGGGCTCCCTGTGGCAGCTGTGATGAAAGAGGTGTGCATTCCCAGAAGTCTGTGGGCCAGAGAGACCGTAGATCTGAGGAGGACACCGACTGTAGTTCACAGCTCAGGGTTTGTGCAACAAGCCATGCTCTTACTACAAGCTGCATTTCTGTGCATTACAAAGACGATTGCTTCAGAATAACATGCTACTCAAACAATTTCACTTACATTTCTGCATTTCTGAGGCATTTACCAGTTCATGCATGAGAATCTAACATGTGATGTGAACATGCAACCTGACAAGACATGAGACAACAACTTAGAGAGTTAAATAATATGTATTTATTGCTATTTGTTCTTCCTCTGCCTTTTATTGACTTTTTCTCAAACCCTTTTGAGGGTAAAATGGACTTACCACACTTATTTTCAGTGTTGCAACAGTCTAGAAATTGAGATCTAAAAAACTAAAAAACCAAAACAACCTTTGACAGATTTGTTTTTCTTTTTTATACTAAAACTCAACTTTATTAATAAACTGAATTTTCCTTGGATAATTCAGAAGACGAGTCTTAATTTCAAGTAAACTTTGAGTCTTAAATTTCATATGTTTTCACATATTTAATATCTTAGTGTTTGATAAGCTACAACAAAGGTTTTACATTTTTTTTGTATCTGACTCTAGTGGTTTTTAAAGTGCTGATTTTTGGCTAAGTGCTTTGAAATGAATGGGGGCCAATTTGACCCCAATACAAAAGATGTAATACATTTTGTACAGCCTTTCCAAAACACACTGATTTGCTGAAAATTTGCATGCACATTCATGACCCAAAATGAAAACTATTCACCAAATTTCATGAATAAATAAATAGTTTAACCAGTATTTTGAGCAGTTTGAATGATAAGAGTAGCTCAAATTGACCTCTACATAAACGTTATAATAAATGTTGTACAGCCTTTTCAAAACACATCTATGTGTTGAAATTTTGCATGCACATTCATGACCCAAAATGAAAAATATTCACCAAATTTCATGAAGAAATAAATTGTTTAACCAGTATTTTGAGCAGTTTGAATATCAAGAGTAGCTCAAATTGACCTCAACATAAAATATATAATACATTTAGTACAACCTTTCCAAAACACATCAATGTGTTGAAACTTTGCATGCACATTCATGACACATATTTACAAATTTTCACCAAATTTCATGAAGAAATAGATAGTTTAACAGTATTTTACCTTTACATTTAATCATTTAGCAGACGGTTTTATGCAACACAGGAATATTTTGATGTGCGACGGTCTTTCAGCAGCTGCCAGCTTGGCTTTATCAAATCTTCAGACAGCTGTATGTCAAAGGAAGGTGAACATGTAGAGAACATCTCAACAGAATCAAATACATGTTATCTCTGTATACACGAATGCAATAGATTCATAAACATGGACACACAACAGTGGCCATGCAGGCAAATTGCATGTGTGTTGTGATGTGGTTTGCAATGCACACATAAATTCATAAGAAAACCTATAATCTGCAACAACTGAAACCAGTGGACATGTTTGTTTGTTTGTTTGTTTGTTTATAAGGACAATAAACATTAACTAGCATTGTAAATATGCCAGGATTAGCTGGATTAGTTTGGACGAGAGATGCAATTAAAACATTATTAAACTAGTCTAATCACTCTTTTGGGAAAATTAATGGCCAATTAAAAATTGTCTTAAAATAATCAAGCATAATAAAGAAAGAAAAATATTAGATTAATTATAGGTTTTCTCATTATTATAGTCTTTATTTTTGTTTTGTTTAAAAATTCTGTAGATTTTCTAAATCTATTAGTTTTTTAAATTAATTTTTTACTTAAATTTTAAATAATTTAATGTTATCTCTATATACTATAGTAATTGTATGATTTTTTTATAAGTCTATATAGTTTTTATTGTTTATTTCATGTTTGTTTTTATCCATATTTACCAATATTTATTTTAGTTAAATACATGAAACGACTAGTTAGTTTCATATATATATATATATTCATATATATTTTATTTCAAGGAATGAAATGTTTTTGTATTTTATGGTTTCAGTTTTTTATTGACGATCTGCTGCCCTCAGCCACTGACCAACCCATTTAATGATAATTAGCTGTTAAACCTTTTACGATCTATGAAAACACTGAACTACCCTCCAGTATGAACCAGATGTCTTTGACTGTGAAGATTAACTTGTGCTGCATCACACTGACTTTAGTTTATTTACTCCCAGCCCCATATTAATAATTACATGAGTAAACACATGTGCTCACTAAAGGCCCACTGTGCTGCATTTCATATTCCCATTCATCTTTGATTCCCAACGCTGCGACAGCTGAAACTCCAGTTGGCTGATTTCAGAAGCGTGTTTGGGGAGGGAAACATCACCTGAAACGCTGTACGTGTCGAATCTGAGCGCAGCGCATGCACACCATCAAAACACTCCTGTCAATCACTGTCAGGTTTAATTATGTCATGCACACACTATCCATCCGCTTTAATTCAATTATTCAATAATGTCAAGAAATGTAAAATGCATTTTCTTAATATCTAATTTATACTTTTATGCATGTTTTCAATGGGGAATTTGTTAAAATTAGAAAAGTTTTTTTCTTTTTTTTTTTTTTGGCAGATGCATGTTGGGTTTAATCATGTCATGCATGTCTTAAATCCAATTTTATTTCAACTTAAATTACACTTAAACACTGTGAAAAGAGTGTATGTGTCTTGTTTTTAAGCAAAACACTGATAAATTAGTCTAATTACATCCTTGGGAAAATTAATGACCAATTAAAAAGGACTTAAACTCTGCAAATATTTTGTGAGTACCAATTCTTAAATAGCTTGAATCATTTAAAGGGACAGTTCACCCAAAAACGATTTGGATACATCAATCCAAAACTGTACGGCTTTTACTTCCGTGGGAACATAAAAGAAGATATTTTCAGAAATATCTTTTGTGTCCCTACAATAGAAGTCAATGTTTTGTTACCAGCATTGTTCAAAACATCTGTATGCAGTGCACACATGAGTAAATGTAGACAGAGTTTGTGTTTTTGTGTGAACTGTCCCTTTAAATCATAGGTATTGTAAGTACTAGTAGTTCTCAGCACAGGGATTGTGTTGTTTTTTGTGTCTGTGTCTCTGCGGGTGAAAGCAGGGCCGTGTAAACACCCTCACAAGTGAAGTGAAGCGCTAAACGCCAACAGGAGATTCAGCTGAGAGCCATAAACACAGCTGCACTGAACAATGCAGGGCCCTCATACGTCTGTGTGTGTGTGTGTGTGTGTGTGTGTGTGTGTGTGTGTGTGTGTGTGTGTGTGTGTGTGCGCTATGAGAAACTCTGTCAGGGCTTCTGAAACGGAGAGCCACGGGGAACGAAAACTCAAATGGAGGATTCAGTTTCAGCGGCAATAAAAGACTAAAAGCCCCTCATTGCCGTCAAATACATTCATATCACACAGCTAACTGTACTGATTTTTACTGAAGCTATCAAAAAAAAAAAAATATATATATATATATATATATATATATATAAACACATACAAATTCAAAATATATAAAATAATATGTATATAATATTTATCTAATGTTCATCACACTGAGTTTGGCTTTAATTAAGTTGTTTCTAATGTACTATTATTATTAATTTTATTTTTTTACTTTTTTATTACATTTAAAATTTGAATTTAGTTTTAATTTATCTTCAGACCAAATTTCGAGTTTAATGCTGTTGTCCTAATAGAAATTGGGAGTGTTTCATCACATAAGCACAGCTCTGATTCAATGATATTTTTGCAATATTTATGTATTTTATTTATTTACTTTAAGTTTTTGTCATTTCCTATGTGCTTTTGTCCGTTTTATTTTGTTTCATAGCTTCAATTTATTCTTCTTACAGTTTTAGTTTTAGTAATTTTATTTATTTTTTATTTTTTTATCTAATATTTCCATTTTAATACATAATATATATATATATATATATATATATATATATATAAAGGTGTATTACATTTTATTTAAACTTTATTTCAATTATCGAAAAAAATTGTTTATGCTTCTAGTTTTAGTTCACAATAAAATGTGTGTGTGTGAGAGTGTGTGTGTGTGTGTGTGTGTGTGAGAGAGAGAGAGTGAGTGTGTGTGTGAGAGAGAGAGAGAGAGAGTGAGTGTGTGTGTGTGTGTGTGAGAGAGAGAGAGTGAGTGTGTGTTTGTGAGAGTGTGCGTGTGTGAGAGAGTGTTTCTGAGTGTGTGTGTGTGTGAGAGAGAGTGTTTCTGAGTGTGGGCTTGTTTTTGTGTCATATCAGGACACAACTCTGTATAATGACATGGGTATGACACAGGTATTACAAGGAGAGGGTGACTTATGAGGACATAACCCATGTCCCCATTTTTCAAAACACTTATAAATCATACAGAATGAGTTTTTTTGAGAAAGTAAAAATGCACAAAGTTTCCTGTGAGGGTTAGGGTTAGGTGTAGGGTTGGTGAAGGGACATAGAATATACAGTTTCTACAGAATAAAAACCATTACACCTATGGGATGAACACACTTTACACAAAAACAAACGTGTGTGTGTGTGTGTGTGTGTGTGAGAGAGAGAGAGAGAGAGAGAGAGTGTGTACACCTGTGTGATCCCAGATGTTCAGGTAATCTCTCTCTCCAGGTTCCTGTCGTTTGTTCCACCCATTGCCCTTCCTCTCACCCTCGCTGAAGACAATACAGAGCATGTCATTCCAGCTTCACTTCCTGCTCCAACTGATCGCTTAAGAACTGCATCAAAATAAAAACAGCATCGCTGTTCAGGACAGAAACATAATGCATTACCAGAACATGAAGTATAATGTTGTTGACTGTAATTAAATGGACTAGAGCACTCCAAAATGAAGCATCTGTCATCATTCACATTCCTTCAGTGGAACACAAAAGATATTCGGCAGAATATGCAGACTGCTCTTTTCCATAATAAAGTGAATGTGTACAGATACAAATGACAAAACGTACCATTAAAGTATTATAACAGCAGACCATGCAACGCCCAAGGATTATTGTCATGAGTCATATGATGCTTTTATGAGGTTCAGACCTGAATTTATGTCATTATTTGCTGAATCTTCGCTCTGATGTTGCTCTTGAATCTCATCTGTGCTTGTTCTCATTCAAACACATTGTCTCATGTGTCATATATAATACTTAAACCAAAACAATGTTACTTGAAATAAAATAAATGTTTCCTAAAAAAAAATAAAATATATATATATATATATTATAAAATATATATATTTCAGCTAGTTAGTTGCCAAAATTTTTTAACTAAAATGAGAATTTAAAAAAATTAATTAATGCAAAATATAGACATACAGAACTAATTTTTGATTAAAGAAACTGCTAGTAAATTTAGCAAATAACTACAAAGAAACAGCAAATTAACAACATTGAAGTAGAAAGACTATAATAGTATCATCTTGTCAAATGTACTCCAATAATCTGTTTTATTTAGAATAAAAAAATAAATACAAAAATACAAAACAGTCTCAATCATACAAAAAAAAAAATATTCACAGATGCATAAAAAATTAAGATAAAGATAAAGATTCAGCAAACCAAATAATCATTTAAACCATGCAGTTATTCACACGCTCAAATGATGCTGAATAAATGTTGGCCAGGTTCACAATAGCCCTCGCCGTCCCCTCAAACTTCACACACACACACACACACACACACACACACACACACTTGGCTTTGGGAACTTGTGAGGGATTATTAGCATCAAAGTCAATAGAAATGTCAGCACGGCTATCTTTGGAAATGCCAGAAGCCCTTTGCATATCCCCTCCACATCAACACACACACACACACACACACACCTGCCCCCAGCAGCGAGGCCTGATTACTGGAGCTCTAGTGAAACTGTCTTTTGATCTGCGCTCACATTGGAAAGCACTTAAAGGTGACGCTGCTTCTCACATACAGTCTCTGAGCCACAGCTCATACATTAAAACTGCTTTCCTGCATCGCTGGTTTGGTCTTTATATGGTGACACATTTACACAGGATCAGATCTGCGGGGCTCTTCGGCTCTCTTTCAGATGCTCATGATACCAGAGCTTCTCTAACAGTTCTGTCAGGAACACAAGAAAAACAGCCCTGTCTGGTTCTGGTTGTAATACGAACCTTACAGGAACAGGATTGTCATTATTTGTGTGCAATTCTTTTCAACACAACATCAGTTCAAGAACTGAACAGGAGAAACAAACACCATGAAAGTGAGTTCCTGTGAAACGTTAAGAGAAAAACTGTGTTAAAAAAGTGGTTAAAATAATAATAATAAATTAATAAAATAATGAAAAATACATTATGATGTAATAATTTAAATAATTAATACATTTAACCTCCAAAAAGGAGATAAACTAGCGTTTGTGGAAAGGTTTGGTATCAAACAGAGTAAAAACTGTCAAATAAATACACTTACTTAATAAAACATAATTAAAATAAATACTAATTTTCAGAATTATTAAAATAAATAATAACTATTTCTATTTTATTAAATTATTTAAATAATTATTATAACTAATTGTACAGGACACATAAAACATAAAATTATTTTTTATAATAAATTAAAAAATATATATAAAAGACCATATCAGGCTTTTTTTTTTTTTAGATTTGCAAGAAATAAAGTGTAATAAATAAATAAATGAATAATAAATAAAGAACTAACTAAACAAATGAATAAATAAATATATAAATAGAAATATAAAATAAATAAAAATAAACAAATATTTAATACACCGACAGTACAGTATCGTAAATATAGAAATGCAATTATGTAATACACAAACAGGACCCAATGCACTCTGTTAATATTAAATAATTTTCTGTATTAATTAAAAGTGTTGTTTTTTAGGGTTTAAGGATACGTCTGTAGATTTTTTTTTTCTCACAGTATAATTGAAACATTTTTCAAATAATAATTTACATATATTTAAATTCAAATTTTACACATTACAAATTAGGTGTTTACACATGAAACTATACAGCTGCCCTTAAAAAAATTAGCATAAGCGTTCCTCACACAAAGATGATCATATTTAGGTGTCAAAAGGATTGAAAGCCGTCGGATTAGAAGGCTTGTGAGCTATTTTGTAAGTCATGGGTTTAAAAACGAAATATTGAAGGCTTTTGGAACAACAAAATTCACTTTTGTATGAACTGTTCCTTTAAGAGACTTCAGTGCACATCGGTCTTGGTTGCATTTTCCGAATCCAAGCGCTACTTTGTTCTCACAAAACTGCAGAGGATTGCCTGATTGCAGAAACAGACTTTCCACCGGATTATTTTAGGATTTGGCACGCTTTCATCAGTGTATATGTGTGTTTGCAGTGTTGGGGGAGCTATTTTTAACCTGGAGTCATCATTTAAAGCAGTTTAGCTGCTGTTCAAATTAAAGAGTTAACTATCAGAGAAACTAAAGATAGTAAAAATAGTAAAGATAGAAGACTAAAGAAACAGCACTTCAGAAACATCAGCATAGACACAAGTCTGATTCATTTCAGTCATTCACACTTCAGCTTGATGAAATGATTGACTTAGAGAAAAACTGTGTAAAAAAAAACAACAATAAAAATTTTAGCTTTCTGGCTAAAACAAACAAACAAATAAATAAAAATGATTACAATTTACAAAAAAAATTATACTAACAATATATTTAAATAAATATTAATAATAATAGTCGTACTGCACACTTGAAGTCTTTTGTTTTGTTTGTTAAATGCAAAATAATTATTTAGTTAAATGCTGAATTAACAGTACTGGAGGAAGCATCATGCATAACTTCTGCTGTTTTTAACTAATCAATCGTTATTAAGACACTAATCACAATGCTGTGAAACAGAAGTGTTTTCTGATGTTTTCTGATGTGAACATCTCCCTGTGTGACTGATGCAACACCACGAGACGATTGAGAAACAATACATGATGAAATCTCACTGTCTGAGGAGGAAGAATACGAGCAGTTCATCCCAAACCTTTGTGTTTACTGTAAATACAGAGAGAATACTGTAAATTAAACAGGCGAAGGAATCAACCACAGACACACAAAACATGTTGACTAAATTACCATATTGACAACATATACAACAAGTGTTATTATCGTTAACTAAAGTTAAAGTATAAAAAAACATACTTGTAACATTTTTTAACTGAATTAGACTAGATTAAATTAGAGCTATATATATATATATATATATATATATATATATATATATATATATATATATATATATATATATGTGTGTGTGTGTGTTCATATACATATATATGTATGTATATATATATTGTAGTTTGTAACAGAAAGTTATTAACAGACTTATAAGAACTTCATATAAACGGACACATCAGCTGTAGATCTAAAATCTAATTCAAAATATTAATAAAAACTAAAATAGTATATTAGTTATACTATAAAAGATAACACTGCATCCATCTTGAATTTAATATCAGCCAAATTTATTTGTGTTTTTATTGCGATGACAGGAGAAAACACACAGACTGAGTGAGAGCAGAACTCTGTTGATGAACTTCATTATGTGACAGACTCCTGTGACTCGGCTGTGAACCCCAAGAGTGCACTTCAGGACCCTTCTAGGTTCACTTTGAACTTTCAATGATGATTCATTCATTTAACGACAGAACGCCTTCACGAGCCACATTCCCCAGCGGTGCTCATCCTTCACCTGAGACCGTGGCGAAGCGGCTCTTGATTGGTTCTACACCTAGCTGATGCTGCAGGCCTGTGTTGACTAGTCACAGATCACATGACCTGCTGTGCTCGTGTTGATCAATTAGTGCTTGATACGCTTTTAAAAATAAAGGTTTCAGAAGGGTGTTTACAGCAGCAACAAATTATACGTGAATCACACAAATATCATCCATCCATCCATCCATCCATCCATCAATCTATCATCCATCCATCCATCCATCCATCAATCTATCATCCATCCATCCATCAATCTATCATCCATCCATCCATCCATCAATCTATCATCCATCCATCCATCCATCAATCTATCATCCATCCATCCATCCATCCATCAATCTATCATCCATCCATCCATCCATCAATCT